>NC_056741.1:330806676-330816676 GCF_019279795.1 Protopterus annectens | reverse complement strand
GGACAACCACAAGGCATTCTATAATTACATCCATAACCTAAAAGTAAAGGCCCAGATTTGTGCGAACTGACAGTTAATGATACCACATATACTGAGCCTGTGGACATAACTAACCTGTTGGCCGACAAGTTCTGTGAAAACTTCACTCCCCTGATCCTGCCACACAAATACCATAACAGCCCTACCACCTGTTCCCTACCCTGTATCTTTAAAGAGCAGGTCAAACACACCCCAAAGCGAAAAACACAGCATCTATGGGACATGACAACATCCCAGGCTGCGTTCTACATGGGTTCCAACATGAATTAGCAACACCATTGGGTACTATTTTCAATCACAGTCTAAGCACAGGATTTGTACCAGCTGAATGGAAAACAGTCAAGAGTTATTCCCTTGCACAAAGGTGGTGCTTCCACTGACCCCAGGATCTATAACCTGACTAGCCCCATCTGCAAGCCAAGGTGTTTGACACTATCCTCCACTCAGGCATCACTGACAAACTTGCCCAACTAGGCATCAACCCTTATATCGTTAGATAGGTCACTAACTAGTGGTTTTCCACAGGGATCATTCCTGGGACCTCTACTGTTTGGAATCTATTTCTCCGAAGTACAAGCAAAAACTTAAGGTCTGTAGCTGGCAAAGTTTGCTGATGACTGCAAACTGAGAGTGGTCATACAATCTCCTAATTATGTCACAACATCCTACAAGAGGGTCTTACGCAAACAAATGATTGGTGCCTAAGTCATGGCCTTAAACAATGCAAAAAAAATGCATTATTATTCCATTTGGTAAAAGTGATGTTCTTGCCAACTACCACTTCAATAGAAACACCTTAAGTACACACTGTTGTGACAGACCTGGGCACACAGGGTGACAGCAACCTTAGTCTGTACTGCTCATCTCATAAATAAGGGCATTGCCTCCAGAAAAAAAAAGAAATCATTACCTCCCTGTACTCTTCCTTCATCAAGCAAATAATGGAGTGCAATGCCCCTTTAGGTATGCACCTAAGCACCTGCAGCATTTGGAGAATCCAAAAAGGTTCCTCACAAGGAAAATTCACGGTCTTCAGCATCTGTCTTATGGGGATCGTAGAAAATCACTGTCACTTTATTCTGTTTCATACACACTACTCAGAGGTGATCTCTGGCTTGCATACAAGGCAATCGCTGACCCTGCGTTATTGGAAATGTTGCATATCTGCAAGTCAAATGTTACATGGGTTACACACTCAAAAAAGACCTTAACCTGGTATGCGATATTAATAAAACCTTATGGAGGGGCAGATTTGTCTCCCAGAGGTTACCACACCTTTGGAACAAGATTTCCACTTCATGTCTAACAGAATATCTTAATGGCCCTCTTGAAATGCAATCTAGATGATTGTATGGGTGAAATTCACCTCGGGGGTTTCACCTTTGTCCCTCTTGGACAGAGGCAATAGTTGCTGATCGTGGAAATGAGTAAGAACCTGGCTAGGTTTGTAAGGGCCCTATGGCCATTAGCCCTAATAGCCTATATGTAAACTAGAATTTATTACATTCTGAACATTTGCATTTGAAAATGTACGATGACTTAACTCAATCTTGAATTACATGCTCTAGCATTTACACTGCTGTCTGAAGACTGTAAACAAGAATTATTGACAGAAGCGGAATCATTCTGCAAGTATGAGATAGTGGTCTGTTGCAGTGTGCTGCTGTGATTTAATCCTTTTGCGTCTGGAAAGATGCAACATTCCAGAACTAATAACTTAAATTTAGATGAACATTTCGGACCACAGGTTTTTAAACTGCTTTATCCAATTTTTAACTTTAAACCAAACAGTTGCTGCTGTCTTAACTGTAGAAGTACTGGTTGATATGTTTACACTAAAGTTACGCAAGTGATGTTTACTGAAACTTTCTTAAGCTTTCTTAGGTGAAAAAGTGCAAATAAACCCTTACATAACTTTATGACTCTGAAAGAATGGATCCTGCCGTCTGCAGCTTTTTAAAGTTTTTCTTGCTTCTTGGTTGTGGGACTTCACACTGGAAACTAGAAAGTTTGTGGAGATGGTGCAGTACGTTGCTGTTGACCATATTATGTCTGCTGAAGTTTGTAGGTTTTCTGAAATAGTGCTGGTCTGCTGATGTTCATTTAGGCTTTTCCTGAAGTAGTGTTTAAACACTAGTGCTCTACAATCTGTCTAATAACTGTAATTACTGTATTTAGAGGTACGTCATATGGTCTGTTTTCTGTAAGAAGTTTACATCTGGAATATTAGCAGTGTCTTATCAGTCTGCTTGTAAGGAGTAACTGCTGCCGCCGGCTGTGGCCTTATTCTGTATGGAGTTCATAGTCTCCCGCCTGGACAACACTGGTGTGCTACTGAAAGTCTGTTATGAAACACTTCTGCTTTAGTTACTAATAGAGACTTCTTTTACTTTACCCTTAAGGCCATTCTGTAGAATGCATGTAGTCTGACTGCCGAAACGGTTGCTATGGGGTTTTGGTAATTACTTTAAACTACTGCCCCCATCAATGGTAGGCTCGCAATTGAAATAATTGATTAGACTGTATTATACTGGAATTAACTGCATTATACTGGAATTAACTGAAAACAATTGACATGAGACTGGAATGAAAGTATCTGTTAATTACCCAAACTTGTGCTGAACAGGTGCCAGTCTCTCCTTTTTGGGACAAGTCTTTTTGTACTTTCTCAAAGTCTGCATACAATGTAGTTCGGTTAACAATGCTTTATTAGATGTTAACAATATCCAAATACTTTCTTCAATAAACAGTGCTGATATAGAGTATTCCGTAGAAATTCTGAAATGCTGAACAACAGTAACAGTGCTGATAAATGCATCCAAAGTTTCTGCACATATATTCGGATTCTACTGAATATCAACTGAAACAGTCTTTCTCCTGAATAGTATGGATATTCTGACCTGATGTCTGTACTTGGGCTCAAGTGTCTCTACTGTAAAGACCCTTTTACATATCAGTCCAAAAGCTAACTTACTGACTTCTAATACCAAAACCCCGTAATGTTTTACATGCCTCTCTAGCCTTGGTTTTCAAGTCTTGTCTTACATGTGCCTCACACAGTGCCTGTCTATTCTTTATCTAGCACTCCATTGCAAGTACACATATCTTTCCCTTGAGAAAATAACATTCTGCAGCTTTCCTCTGAAACTAGTACTTCTGCACATCTCATGCTTATCCAGCAAGATTATTTTTTCTACTCAACTGTCTTTTCCTGAAAATGAATGCATACATGAAAACACAAGTCTGAATATTTTCAGGCCTATTAATCTACCATAACATGCTACCGTTAACTCAATAAGAATACCCTCAGTATAACAATTATCTTGGAGGGTCTTAGAGGGATTTCTCAGACATTGGTCAGGGAGGAAGTTCCAGGTTCTCAGAGTCTCACCAAAGGTCAGAACCACAGGTATTTGTTAGGGCTGATGTTCTTTCTACAAAATGACAAAAAACAAAGCATGTGTCACCTTGTCCTACGGATCCTCAAAGGGAATGGCAGGAGTTTACTAGGGGCTTATTCTATGCCTTAATGGACCTAAAGCCTCAAGAGATTTCAGTACCTGCTCATCCTTGGATCTCTACACCTAAATGGTTTAGGGAACCAGTTTCCTCAGATGAAGATTCCCCGTCTGGTGAGGAGTCTGTCCTATTCAACACAGATGCCTTTGGCTTTAACTTGCGAGTCTGTTGACCCAGTGTCTCCTTTCGAGGAACTGTCCTTTGGGAGCACAACTGCTAGAATGATGGAATTCTTCAACTGTTGGACATTCAGAGAAGATATTACGAGATGCTTCAGGTGGATACTTCTAAACTAAATCTGCAGTTCCTCCTGTGCTGGCTGCCTTGTTAAATACTTTCATTGCTGCCTCCAAGTCTTCCGATTCTCAGCCTCCTGCTCCTAAGAAACCTGACAGGTTCTATAAAAGGTTCCCGAAAATGTCTGTTCTTATTTAAATGTCCTTCTGTGGTGTTAGTTTCTTCTAACAAACCTTAACTTTTGCCTTCTGATAAGGCCAGCAGGGCAATGGAGAGGACTGGCAAGAAAGTTTACACCGTTTACACTTTGGCCTTTAAGGCTATTAATTATCAGACCCACATGACCAGGTATGCTCTGGCCTTGGTAGCTCAGACATGTCAAATAATCTCTGCCCTTTATGATTCTGATGGTAAATCAACTACCCTATCTTTTTTAGGTTCTGCTTCTCAAGTGGCTCAGGACTCTTAAGTGTATCTATGACCCTGTGGATACATAGTCTAGGCCGCATTTTTTGGGTCCATCATAAGGCATTATTCTTGCCTTGGTCTTCAGGCTCTTCCTGAGTACATTAAGGCCAAGTTGCTGTATGTTCTTTTGGATAATACTCATCTTTTTGGGACTGCTGCGACTGCCTTAAGTCTCTTCAAGAGAAGGGCAAAACCTTGCAATACGTTAAACAATTTATTTTTCTCTCCTATCCCCAAGTTCCAGAGGGGTTAACCTTGTAGATTTGCTTTTGTTTGCAGGCAACCCCACAAGGCCTCTAAAGGCAGGAGCGCTAGGAGACCTGCTAAGGCTTCTCAAATTTTGGTGGCCCAGAAACTTCCCTTGTCTGATGAACCTGCTTTTCTTTGACAATTAACACACCCCCCCATGCCTTTAGACCAGGTTCCTTTGTCCCTTTGGCTGTACCTTTGTCTTCCAAATTGGCATCTCATCACTTCAGACTCTTCGGTTCTTTCCATCATCCATCAGGGTTACTTCATAAGTTGGTACTAGGCTATCGGCCTAGGGCCTATACAAGCCTAGCCATAACAATTCCCTGGATATTTCTTCCCACAATATTTACTTCTCTGGACCCCTGTCTAGCAGGGTGACTGACATGATCCCTGAGGTGAATTTCCTATCTCCCATCCAATCATCAAGACTCCTTTTGAAGAAGGCCAAGGAGGCGCTCTGCTTGACATGTATGGGCAGTCTATTCCAGAGTATGGGGAGTCTTCTAGGTCAGGAACCTATCCCTCCAGCATGTTTTATTCATTGTGATAAGGTTTAGATCCCTGGAGCGTGTGGCTCTGAGGGATTGGGATTTAAATGGAGCATGTCCAACAGCTCAGGGTTTGACATGGCCTTGTATGTTAAAGCAGAGATAGGCTCTGAGTAGACGATATGCCACAGAGTATAGCTGGAGTTTTTTTTAGATGGTCAGCATATGGCATCTGCTTTAGGCCTGTGATTCTTTTAGTGAGGTATTTCTGTGGCCTTTCCAGCTGCTGCAGATGTCTTGTGAGGTACATACCAAATGGGGCATTATACTCTATAATGGGTCTAATGAGGGATGAGTACAGTGGGACAATGACCTCCTTTTTTCATGGTATGGAAAGCTCTTCCTTTTTCTGAGATTCCTCAGCCTCCGCTAGAGCAACTTCCTCATTTCCTGGAGACTGTAGGATCCCTGTTGAACCAAGGGTCCATTTGAGCTGCCTCCCACCCCAAGTGGGAAGGGATTTTTACTCCAGGAGGTTCCTGGTTCCTTGAAAGGAGGGCACTTGGAGACCTATTTTAGCTCTCTCTTGGCTCAACATACTTTTGAGAGCCCTTCTTTTCAGATGCTTACTCTTCAAACTGTTTATTCTCTTATTACCCCATGCTTTTCTTGGTGTCCTTGGATCCGAGAGATGCTTACCTTCATATCCCTACTCACCCTCTCTACAGGAAATTATGTTTCTCAGTCTCTTCCTTTCATTTTCAGTTCTCTGTTTTGCTCTTTAGTCTTGCTACCGGTCCAGGAGTATTCACAAAATGTCTAACTCCTGGATTGCCTTGGAGCTTGCAGAAGGCATTCAGATTTTTCCTCATCTAGATGACCTGTTGCTTCAGGCACCTTCTCCCAGTCAACTGTTGCAGGATCTGCAATTCATCATCTCTCTTCTTCAAAGTCTGGGGTTTATTATTAAATTTACAAAGTCTGTCCTGTCTCCCTCTCAGGATCATGTGTGGTTTGCAGGATTCAGACGATGCCAATATTGGCATCTCTTCCGCCTCCAAAAGGTATTGTCGATAGCCTTTCAGTCTCTTCTTCCCTCAACTGCCATGGCAGCCAGGGAGTTTCTTCAGGCTCTGGGATTCATAGCCTTTTCTTTTCCAATGCTTCCTCTTGCCAGACTGCATACGCGGACGTTTCAAGGGTACGTCAAGTTGATATAGCTTCGGCATAGTCACCCTATGACTTTGTGTACCTCTCCCTTCCCTGTCTTAAGGAAATACAGTGGTGAATTTGACAGTTCACTCTCAACCCAGGCTCCCTTCTCAGGAGCTGATGCCTCTTGACATGGGGTGGCAGATGTCTTGGTTCACGAAGGGTCAGGGTCTTTGGCCTCCTCATCAGAAATCAGACCATATCAACATCAAAGAGATGAGGGCTCTGATTCTGGCACTTCATGCTTTTCACCCCTCACCCAGTGTTCTCCCTGGGCGCAATGAAGGTGTACACAAACACTACAGTGATGTGGTAGGTCAACAAGCAGGGGGGCACAAAATCTTACCTTCTATGCAAGATGACACTTCAGGTTTTGGAAGCCTCGCTCAGTTAAAGAACTCTTCAAGCAGTCTACATTCCTTCAAAGCACAATCTTATGGTAGACTCTCTGAGCAGGTCAAAAACACAGACTCACGAATGGAAGGTTCACAAAGATGCGTTTCTAGACACTGCCCATCAGTGGGGTACTCCTCAGGTAGATATTTTTACCTCCCCTCTGAACAGGCAGTTTCCACTCTTCTTTTCCAGAATGCCCTGCCATCTGGCATGGAAAACAGACACCCTATGCTTTCCATGGAAGGGGAGGTTTCTTAATGCTTTTCTCCTCTTCCTCTACTTCCAGAAGATTCCGCTGGACTCCCCATAAATCTTGCTAGTGACTCCCTTTTGGCCGCAACAGCATTGGTTTCTCTCAATGCATCTTGCCAATGCATCTTGCCAAGGGCAAATCACAAGTTAACTCACCAGTTGAATCGCTTGAGACAGGACAAAGGATCTCTCATCTATCCCCACTTGTCCACTCTGCAACTGTCATTGTGGGTGATAGGGTTTTGATCCCTTTCCAGCATCTTTTTTTTTTCTGGAGGACAGGTTCAGGGTTTTTACAAGAGGCAAAAAAAAAAAAAAAAAAAAAAAACAACCAGAAAATCTTGTATGTTCAAATGGAAGAGATTTTTGGTCTGGTGCCATGCTCGTAACCAGGACCCTATTTCAGTGGGAGGCCATCTGATCTTCTCTTATTTCTGACAGTTGCTCCAGTCTGGCTTGGCCTACTCTTTTGTGAAAGCCCATTTGTCAGACATTTCTGCTCGTCTGCCCTCAACTCCTCTTTTGACTTCTTGTTTAGAGGTCAAACAATTTCTTAAGGACGCCCTTTATATTAGGTCTCCAAGAAAACATATTCCTCCTCCGTGGGACCTTACTTTTGTTTTGGAAAAAATTATCTCAGGCTCCTTTTGAGCCTGCAGTTTTTCTTCTTTGCAACACTGTACCTGGAAGACAGTTTTGTTGCTCACTCTTACTTTTGTTCAAAAGGTTTCTGAGCTGCAGGCCATTATGGCCATTTCTCCTTTTTTGGTTTTTCACAAGGACAGGGTGTCCCTTTGCACCAATCCTTCTTTTATGCCCAAGGTGGTAAATGAGTTGTCCTCAAAATCAGTCAGTACAACTCCCCCCCCCTTTTCCCAAGTCTGCTACCAAGAGGGTCCTGCATACCTTGGATTTGCACAGACAGCTCAGGTAATATTTGGATAAACCTAGGACTACTCTTAAGTCCGATCAGCGTTTTGTTTCCTTTCATCACAAATCTTTTGATTTGGCTATTTCTAAAACAAACCATCCCCTCCTGGATATCTAAGACAATTTATTTTTGTTATTCTTTTCATGGCAAGTCTATCTGCTTTTGTTATTGTTCATTCTACTATGGCGGTTGCTTCTTCTGCTGCCTCTTTCTTCAAAGGGTTGGAAACCAATTCCATTCTTGAAGCTGCTTTGTCTTCAGTACATACCTTTACTAAGCATTATAAGTTGGATACGTTTTTAGGACCAGAACAGGTTTTGCTGAAACCATTTAAGTGCGTTTGTTGAGGGCTCTTCTCAAACTTCCACGTACCATTCCATTTTTTGAGCTTTTCGACTCTGCCTTCTCTCAAGAATACTGCAACAGTGATACAGAAGGACATAGTACAGCTGTGTAAAATCTTAACATACCAGTAGATGCTCTTTTCTTCACTGGCTGACCAATGGGCTGCCGAGGACGGGACATCCGTTCGTTGAGGAAAACTGCAACAGTGAAGAGAAGGACATCTCCTGTCATGGTAAGATTTTACACAACTGTACTTTCTCAATCACGGTTACCAACCATTTTAATGATGGCGTTATAACGATATCTACTGAATTTCTTGAAGATTTTCCTAAACACAAGCTTCAAAACATTTTTTTACTGAAAAAAAAAAAAAAAACAGAAAGATACAGCTCTGGCGAGGGAAAAGAAAAACATATATTTGTTCAACAAGTACAACTAGTTTTTTTTGCTTTGCAAGTGCAATATGAAAATAAAGGAACTTACACTGTTTCAGGAAATTCTAGCAAGGCAGTTTGGATAGATAGTAAATCAAACTAACAGATAGAGATTAGCCAAATATTAAAAAAAAAAAAAAAAAAAGTGCTGAATTTCTATGTACACACAAAATTTAATTTACAAAGTATATTAAGAAAAATTCATGAGCTCACGGCATGTTGAGACATGTAAAATTACAAAAACTCTACAGCATGCTAGAAATTAGATAACTAATGCTAAGTTGTGGACGTTTATAATTCTTGGATGACACAATTTATGAGTGTGCGCAAATGTGAAAAGTAACCTCTACTGCAGGCATATTTTTTTGGTTACAGCAGGACACAAGCAAGAATGCATAGTACTAAAATCTGGTTTAAACCATCACCTTCCCACTGCATAAATGGCAACAGTTCTCATCCTGAGGGTCTATAAATCTGTATCACTAAAAAGGGTCTTGGGAGTAACCAAAATTAAAAAAAAAAAAAAAAAAGAAACTTAAATGCCCACAGGTTATCTAACTGGGAAGATTCCTGGACATTAGTTTTTGCACGGATGCAACCACGTTGGGATGAGTACTTCCCTGTATTCCAATAAAGTACCATATCAATGACAGACAGCTTAACACCTTGCCTCAGAGCAGTAGGAGCAAGAATGAACTGCAGTAGAACACTAAGCCTGGTTAGCAGTAATTTCACACTGACAAAGCTGTACTTCATGTAAAATCCACGAAATAACTACGTAAATAAATTTACTGCAAATACACCTATAAGTGCCCAATGTAGTGATTCAATGCAATAGCCAAACGAACACCGACCAAGGTAAAATTAACCACTTGTTTTTATTCTATAAATACGAAAACACGAACAAAACAAAAAGTTTAAACAGAGTTAAGCGCTTTCACCCAATATCACAGGGTTTCATCAGAACTCACTAAACAATTAAGCTCAGACTCTTAAATGCCTTTTTTGGCGCCAACACAGTTTCAAATATTTAAAGTGACACCACTGTATTACCACTTTGAACATGACATTAATAATACAAATAATCATAAAAAATATATATATGATAAAAATGTAAGTATAGTGAGTATAATAGAAAATGTATACAGTAAAAATACACTAAAAATACGATAAAAAATACAAGTGGTCTAACACCTACATCTCTACAGCTGCCACTAGCGCAATACATACTACTTCCTGTATAAAATGTTATACTATAAATAAATGTGTATGAAATGTTGACAGTTAATCATATTACTTCCTGTGAATACTTATAAATAAATACTATTCTGAATCTTCCTACTGTTCTGTAAAAACAAAATATGTAAAACTTGATAAACAACAATAAGTACATTTGTTAGTGACAAGAAATATAGAAAATGAAACAA
>NC_056741.1:330784176-330799176 GCF_019279795.1 Protopterus annectens | reverse complement strand
TGGAGCTTCTGTGAATTTTTATGCGACAGTAAGCATCCTGGAGGTCTAACGAGCACATCCAGTCACTCTCATGCAGGTACGGCATGATGGACTGTAGAGTGACCATCCAGAACTTTTCTTTGGCAACTGACAGGTTCATGGTAGGTAGGTCCAGAATGGGCCTTAAGTCCCCTGTTTTGACACCAAAAAGAACCTGGAGTAGAAGCCCGATCCGGACTGATCTGGGGGGATGGTTTCGATGGCTCGTTCTAGCAGCTTGGAAATTTCCTGTGCTGCTGCCTCCCTTTGAGTGGGTGGTACGTCCGGGAGCTGTTTGGGAGGACCCACAAAGGGGATAGAGTATCCGCTGGATATGATCTGAAGCACCCAGTGGTCTGATTTCATGGACTGCCATGTCACCAGGTGACATGACAATCGTCCCCAGACTGCCTCCAGAGTAGAGCAGTCGGGCCACCCCTCAGGGATGTGCTCCGGGTCTGTCTGAGAAAGGTTCGAGACCCAAAGTTCCTCGGACCCCCTCTGCCTCTGGGCCGGCGTCCATTCTGTCCCCCTCTGCCTCTGGGGGAAGAAGAAGAGCCCCGAGTGTCCCGGGAATACTGTGACTTCCGGAACCACATCTTCTTTTGCCCTCTCTGAGTCCGGGAAAAGGACCTTTGAGGGTACGAGAAGTGGATCCCGACGGCAGGCAGTGTCTTCTCGTGCTTCTCACTCTGGACTAAAGTTTCTTTGACAGTCTTACCAAAAAAGAGTAGAGCAGTCATAAGGGGCATTGGCAAAGGAAGCCTTGAAAGGTTCCAAGAATTGACAGTCTGAGCCAGGAGTGAGTTGCGCCTCATGGACACCCCAGACCCAGCCGCCCTAGCCACTCCTTCAGTAGCATGAGAAAGGAGTTGCATGGACGTGTTGGAGACTGATCTTGTCAGGCCTTTTGGGAATTGGTTCCATGATGTCAGGCTCCTTCCATGCCCGCGAGGCGACCAGGTCCACCAAGGGATCTGCAGGAGGGGACACCAGGAAGTAAGCGGGCCTGTGCCGAAAGCCTCCAGGAACACGGAAGAAGGTTTGGGGGCAGCCCAACCTCCCGGATAGCAAAGGATTGCCATGATGTCTCCAAAGGAGACATCCTCGGAAGATGACCTGGGGGAACCTTTCCCATCATCCAAGTCCGTATCCTCGGTGAGGGACTCTGGGGAGTCCAAGTGCCTCCGCTTACACGTATGCTTGTGAGGCACATCTCCAGTGGGGCTCCTCGAGCACGGGCTGTCCATCTGGTAAAATGATGGGAATCATAGAAAGAGCCAAGGGGGGAAGGGTGGAGTCCAAGGGCATAGGCAGGGGTCTTGATCCAGCATACAGAACCCTTTCTACCACATCGAACGCAGAGGTAGAACGAACCTCCTGTGGAACCAATAAGGAAGCCGGTCTCCCCCGTTCAGATGAGAGAATCAGAGCCAGGCCTGGAGTAGGCGGAGCTCTGAGGGAGTGAACTTGGCCCGACAAAGGCAGAGCCGATGAAAAAAGTTCACTCCCTCGGATCAGACACCCAAGCTCCGGCTCAGGGAGCAGCTCGGATTGGAGCTAGTCGGATCAGACATGCTCCATGCATCTGTTGGCATTGAGGAAGCAGGTACCATCGGCGCCGACCCCCTGACTAAAGCCATCCTCGGATCAGAGTACTCCGAACCCAGTGGACGGATCGGAGAAGGAGAAAATCGGTTGAAAAAAGGAAGCAAGCCCCCCCCCCCCACCGAGGAAGAGGGGGTTGGCAAGACCCCTATCTGGATCGGAGTATGAATGAACTTCCTCATCATTTTATCCATGTCAACTTCTAATAAGGACCAAGTGGACCTTGACGAGGCTACGGACTCTGACCTAGCAGGTCAGGGCACCGAGGCCCTAGATCTACAGCACATCTCCTCCGGCTCCGGGGAAAACCTCAGAGATCGGAGCCAAGGGGAGTCACAGATCCTATGGGTCTTAACAGGTGAAGGGAGGTCCGGAGACCTCTTGAGTTTCTCCATTCAAGGTTTTGGCTCTCTCTCCTTTTCGGCTCCGCTTCCACAGGCTTTGAAATGGGAGGTCGAGTCACAGCCTGGGAGGGAGGAGAAGCAAGGGCAAAAGAAGGAGAGGCGGCAACAGCAGCTGCTGTGACCGAAGCAGAGGATGAGGCAACCACATCAGAAGTTGGAAGAAGGTCTTTCAGGGCCAGCTTAGCCTTCCTGTCCTTGATTGCTTTATATGCTCGGTTTTAACCTGTACGCAGTCTATACTAAGGTGGGCCACGCCCAAGCACATTACACAAAGAGTGTGGCCATCTGCTGGGGACAACTTATGGCCACACTCAGTGCAACTTTTGAACACCGGCTTATCATCCACAATACCAGAGGGAAAACAAGAAAAAATATTTTCTCACTGAAAAACACCACACTTGCAGACAGAACACACTGAGGGTGGGAGGGGAAGCAAATACACTCACTACTACGCTAAAACTAAGCTAAACACTAAAGTCTGAACACTCGACACACCAAGCGAGGGGAAGAGAAAGGAGAACCTACACTATCACTATCCTAAAATTAGTAGAGGAAAAAAAAAAAAAAAAAGACTAATACCCACTTACTACTCAGAGCTCTGGAGATCACGATGTTTCAGCTAGCCACGGCAAATGAGATCGGGGGGGTTGGAAGGTAGTGGAGGTGTATTATGGGTAACGGGAGGAGCTCGGAGCAGATGCTAGTAAACATGCCAGCTCGGATCCGATATGGATCCGGTATCCCACAGGTTGAAGACCAAATGAAGTAAACTACTTCAGATCTCATTCTCCAAAACCACATTACCAAACACACACAGTCTTAGAATATATAGGAAGGGAGAGGTAAGTGTACTTTCTCCAGCACCCATATCTTCCAACAAATAAAACCATCTTTACCCAACTGGAGAGCTTTAGTTTGCTTAATACTAGCCTTCCCACCCCCCTGTCCCTTCTTAAGCAAATTATGCGAAATCAGCAGCACGAACAGGACAACTAACTAAAAATTAAAAAAGGAATTATTTACAACAATTCTGACCTCTTAAGCAGCAAACATAAAAGCATATACAGTAACAAAATGAATACTGGTACCACATAAGCTAACAACGGCACACTAACAGTGCCCAAGCACTATCACGTCAAAACCCCAAATTTATACACAAACCTTAGCACAAGTATTCCCAAGCATAGATTTACCCCCTTCAGCAAAATAACCTTTCCCCCCAAACTCTCAACCTGAAAAACATCCTTTAAAAACAAGGCATCCTGTAAGACAAAATGCCAAAATCAAATTCCTTTAACCACTACAGCCTAGACAACTGCTGCATCTCAAACCACAAAATATTCAAAGAGAGTCAACTAAATACCCTCCATTATTTCACCAAGAGGAAGCTGCCCCCACAGCAAGCAACTCCCTTATTTTTGCAATTCTTTGACAGCTGGATACTCTGTCTTTATCACTACCCCACACGCCAGTGGTAAAACAATGGTACAAGGAAGTAGCATCAACGACCACATTGCCTCCTCCCCCCATATGCAGAGGCTCACTATCCACAGCACATGGGAAATGCGCCTAAAATGAAATGAAAGTTTTTAATCCAGGTGACCTCTTCAACCACCACTCAACAGAAGACTTTCTCACCCTACACGTCAACTCTGTACCTTACTCATCTACCCAAATTGGCAAGACCATCCCTTATAAGGCATTATTTCTTTGGACTTAACATTGCTGAAATGACCCACACCAGCAGTTTAATCACACACTATCACACTGTTTACACACAGTATATAATGCAGAATGCTGTGCTGCAAGATGCCCCAATTCTCCACACAGAAAGCATCTCACAGGATGGCCTCAAGTGGACCAGCTTCTCAACAATGCAACATGTTCGGGCTGAACAAAGCAATATAAAAATACTCTTGCCAGCCCCAAAAGTACACCCATGATGTGAAAGCATAGTTCAATTTTCCACCCTCCCTTCCACAAACTAGGTTTACTACACCTTTCAAGCTAAATCACAGCACTCTAGTTCCAGCCAGACCCCACAAGGACAAAATTCTCTTGAAAAATAATGAGGTTCCCAACATCTACTCCAAGCTAAACCAGTAAAAAGGGCAGAGATACCAAAGTTCTGATGACTAATGAACTGGAAATGAATTTAAAAGTCTGAGCAAAACAAGTGCCAGTGTAAAAAAGTTACAAATTCTCTCAAAGTTAGACAGTATGTAGATTTGAACCTTCAGCATTTTGACACACAAAGGAACCACCACCTTTTACCCAAACCTGGTATTTGTCTAAAGGCAAAAGTACAGTTGTGTACACCTACCATAAATGTAGATGTTCGAGTGTCTTCACTGTTGCAGTCATAACTGTAGGGTGCTCCTGCCGGCAGGCAGCCCGAGGTCGGCCAGAATCCCAAAGTCTGGGTCCCGGCCGCCGCTGTATAAGCTAGTATCCTGATCGTCAGTGCCTTGGTACATAGCCCCAGCCGGCGCCATCTTCCAGCCTTTCTTGCCCTAGATGTCAGAATACCCCAATAAATCAAAAATGAATCCAACAAGGAAACACAAATACACCACAAAAGAGAGAAGAGGGGATAGGAGGGAGGGAAACCCCGACTGCAACAGTGAAGACACTCGAACATCTACATTTATGGTAGGTGTACACAACTGTACTATGTTCTTCGTGTTTCACTGTTGCAGTCATAACTGTAGGGTGGAATCCCAAAGCAGTGTAGAGAGGGAGGAGGCTTTAGATAGAAGCCCTGCAAGACAGCAGAGGCAAAGCCTGCCCGAGACTTAGAAAACAAAGGGAGATTGTAGTGCTTGGAAAAAGTATGCACTAAACTCCAAGTGGCAGCTTCCAAGATATCCTTGGTAGGTACTCCTCTGAGAAAATCTGTAGAAGTAGCAGCTGCTCTAGTAGAATGACTTCTAATGGTTCCAGAACTGTTTACCATGATGAGGTGTAACAAATCCTGATCCATAAGCTTAATCCAGCACTTTGGAAATGGTTTGTTTAGGAAATAGGTTTTCAAAAGTGAACTGGAGGCAAAAGGAAACAAACAGTTGGTTAGACTTTCACAAAACCTTAGTCTTGTCCATTAAATCTCTAACTGTCTGTGCACATCCCGAATGAATGCAAAATCCTTTTCCCCTTTATTTTGAGGATTTGGAAAGAAAGTAGGAAGGTGAAATGTCTGATTTCAAGGCCACTAATTCGAAATCACCTTAGGCATGAAAGTAGGATTGGTCCTCAAGGATACCTAACTGTCCTGATGGAAAAAATAAGGTAAGGTTCCACAGCCTGATGAGAGCTTAGGTAAACACTTCTGGAGACCCTTCTGGCAGGAGGTCAAAGCTAACAAAAGAACAGTCTTCCAAGATAGAAACTTAATATCTGAAGATGCACAGCTGAGAGCTCAAAAGGAGGCAAAGTAAGTTTTCTAAAACATAATTAAGATCCCAGGCAGGGAATGGAGGGTCCTTGGAGGTGCATAAATTCTTAGCCCCCCTCAAGAACTGCTTCACCAAAGGATGTGGAAAAAACAGGAGGATTCAGAACTGAAATGCTTGGGAGAGGATAGCAGGAAGCATGAGATCTTAATGGAAAGAAAATGAAAGTCCCTTAGATAAAAGCTCCGAAAGGTAAAGCAAATAGAGAGATCAGGAACACTGAGGATCAGAACCTCGGTCCTGCATCCAAATAGAAAAACCTCTTCCATTTAGAGGCATAATAGATTTCCTAGTGCTAGGCGTCTAGCTTCCAAAAAAGAAACATCAAAACTGTTTGGGGAAGACTGAGAGGTAATCAAATTCCTTTGAAGAGCCAAGCTGCCAAGCAAAGGGTCTTGAGGTTGGACATGCACGTAACTGACCCTGATGCTGGGACAGAGAGGCCCGAAGGGTTCAGTGGAAGAAGAGGTTCAAGGAGGCCCGAGGAGCCAGGAGCTTTGAGTCGGATACCAAAACTGCCTGCTTTTAGGAAACCCAATTTGGAGCAATCAAGATGAGGAACTTGGAAGCTTGTCACCTGCTTTATCTTCAGTAGTACCCGAGGCAGTAGTAGAAGAGGAGGAAGGCATATGCAGACAGACTTCTCCAACTGAAAGACAGAGGCATCCACTCTCCATGCTGTTTTGTGAGAAGGACCTGGTGCAAAAGGTTTGGCGAGAGCAGCTGATGATTGAGATGGGATGCAAACACTTATCTATCTGGGGACATCCCAAACTGCAGTAATCCTTTTGAACAAGTTGGTGTCTAGCATCCATTCATTGAGGATCTGAAATGTTTCTGCTCAGGCTGTCTGCTAAAGATTTTGTTTTCCTGGAATGAATTAGAGCCCTGGAGATGCAGATTCAAATTTAGAGCTGTGTCCCATAAACTCATAGCCAGTCTGGGTGGCAAAGGGGTAGGAATGAGATCCCCCTGCTTGATGATGTACCTGCATGACCGTGGTGTTGTCTGTCTTGAGTGCTTAAAGGCCCTGGTTGTAAAAGGTGCTTGAAGGCCAAGAGGCATTTTACCCCAGAGCCTGCCAACATCTCCTTCCAGATTGATGTGCCAGTGAAGATGGTCCTTTGTCAGGTTCCTTGCTGGCAATTGTCTAGAAAATGTGCTCCCCTGAAGCATAATCCGAGGCGTCGATGGCAGGATTTGAGTAGGTTGAGGGGGAAGACGGAGGAAGGTTTTCCTACGTTTCCAAAATGCATGCCCTGGACCACCAGAGGAACTCCTTCTGGAGGCAGGGGATCAGAGAATCAGAATATCCAGATCGTGATAATGCTGTGACCCATACACTTTTCAGATACCATTGAAGCTTTCTCATGTGAAAGCCTTGCATTTTTGGAATCAACAGAGATGCAGGGAAGCCTACCATGTAGCCAAGAGCCTGCAGGAATTTCCTTGCAGTGGGCTGGGGAATAGAGTTTCCAAAGGTGTTGAAAGTGAGAAGCCAGCTGAGTTTGTTTTTCTGGAGTGAGGTGGGCCCTTTGTAAAGGTTGTGTTTAAGCAGGGGCTCCCAAAATACCATTTGTTGAGGAAGGGATCAAATGTGACTTTTTATGTTCTGAGAAGTCCCAGTAAGAGGAGAAAGCGTTGAGCAGAGTCACGGTGTTGAAACAGAAGATCTTTGCTGTCTGCACCTGAATAAGGCAGTGGGTCGGCAAATAAGGTAAATCTGGAATCCCTGAAGTCTGCAGTAAGCCACTACTGGTGCCAGGCACTTGGTGAAGACTCTGGGCAGTAGATAAACCAAAGGCAGAACAGAAGAATTGAGGTGCCAGAACCTGCCTTGAACCTGAGGAATTTCCTGCGTTCTTGTCTGATGGGGATATATGCAAATAAAACTTCCGCTAAGTCCAATGTCACCATCCAGAAGCGTCCTGAGAGGAGCATTGGAGTAACTGTTGCAAGTGAGCATCTTGAACTTTGGAATTTCCAAGGTGTTTAACACAGAAAAGGTCAGAATAGGGGTCTCCAGAGTTTTGTTTTCTGGGAACCAGAAACAGCCTGTGAATAAAATCCTTTTCCCATTTCCAAAGAGTGGAACAGGCTCTATGGCTCTCATGGCCAGAAGAGCATCCACTTGAGTTAAGGCCTCTGACCATTGAAGTTTTGGCAGATCTGGCCAACTTCGTGAGTCCTTGGCAAAGGAGTGCTTGAAAGTGGAACTTGTAACCTTTTTAAAATCACATCAATACCCATTTGTCCTGGGCAATATGAGTCCAATTCCTGTAAAAAAGAGACAGTTTTCCTCCGAGGAGAAATTCCAGGTAAGGGTCTGAAGCCCAGCTTGAGAGTCCCATTGAGTTTGTTTTCTTTTGAGATTGGGATCTGTCTTCTCCCCTTCTAGGTGAAGAAGCAGTCCATTGTCTAGATCTGTACAAGGTCTGGCCTTGACCCGCGACCTCTCAGATGATCTATATCTTCCTTGAGGCCTGTCAGATGTGGGAAAGGACCAATTTTGAGGCCAGACCTGGAAAATCTAGGGCTGAACCTTAAAATCTTTTACAGTCTGCATGGACTTTGCCTTTTCTTCCATCTTTTTAACTTTATCAACCTTGGTATAACAGGGCATCTAATAACAGCCTTAACCTGTTCAGGCCAAGCTTCCTGATCCTGAAGCCGGGCATATGCAATCACAGTACCAGAGGCAGCAGCCTGCGGGAAGCATCGAGCATCAAAACCTGATATGGCTAATAACATTGACCTGTTCAGTAGCATACGAAACATCACCAAGGTTCCTTATCCTCTGCACAAGCGGGTACGGAAGCAAAACTGCTTTAAAACAGACAAAAGAAATTGCTGGTATTTAAACATATAGAACTGGCAATTTAGTGCTGCCCCACTTACAGAAAGGGTAGCAGAAGTATATACCTTTTGCCCACCTGTCTAAAACACGAAATCCTTCTCAGGAGAATGAAAGTTTTTCGTATGACAGCAGCCTTGAACCACAGAAATAGTTTCAGGGTGCAGAGGATTTTAAATAAAATAAATGAGAGTCAGGAACCTATAAAATCATCAGGCTTGAAGGTGAGGCATGGAATCAGGATTTAAATTAAGCGCAAGCATCATCCACAATGTCCAAAACAGGAGGGATAGCTAAAGGCCCTGCTGAGGAAGAAGAAGAAATTCTCTAAACCTCTTTTTGGAGCCAGAATATTCTGTCCTTTAATGAAAATGTTCCCTCATCTCATGCAAGGTTTCCCCAAAGAAAAATCTAGCGAAGAGCTAGGCATAATCCCAACCATCCAAAGGAACGAAAACCCCTTAAGAAAAAGGCATCCGAAGACAAAATGCCAAAATCAAATTCCTTTAACCACTACAGCCTAGACAACTGCTGCATCTCAAACCACAAAATATTCAAAGAGAGTCAACTAAATACCCTCCATTATTTCACCAAGAGGAAGCTGCCCCATCAGAAGCAACTCCCTTATTTTAGCAATTCTTTGACAGCTGGATACTCTGTCTTTATCACTACCCCACACCCCAGTGGTAAAACAATGGTAACCCCAGAAGCCGGTACCCACATTGCCTCCTCCCCCCATATGCAGAGGCTCACTATCCACAGCACATGGGAAATGCGCCTAAAATGAAATGAAAGTTTTTAATCCAGGTGACCTCTTCAACCACCACTCAACAGAAGACTTTCTCACCCTACACGTCAACTCTGTACCTTACTCATCTACCCAAATTGGCAAGACCATCCCTTATAAGGCATTATTTCTTTGGACTTAACATTGCCGAAATGACCCACACCAGCAGTTTAATCCACACACATTCTTAACACGTTCCAAAATAATTGAGAACCCAAGATGCCCCAATTCTCCACACAGAAAGCATCTCACAGGATGGCCTCAAGTGGACCAGCTTCAAACGAATGACATGTTCGGGCTGAACAAAGCAATATAAGAAATCTTTCGAGCCTAATTACACCCATGATGTGAAAGCATAGTTCAATTTTCCACCCTCCCTTCCACAAACTAGGTTTACTACACCTTTCAAGCTAAATCACAGCACTCTAGTTCCAGCCAGACGCCAAAAGGACAAAATTCTCTTGAAAAATAATGAGGTTCCCAACATCTACTCCAAGCTAAACCAGTAAAAAGGGCAGAGATACCAAAGTTCTGATGACTAATGAACTGGAAATGAATTTAAAAGTCTGAGCAAAACAAGTGCCAGTGTAAAAAAGTTACAAATTCTCTCAAAGTTAGACAGTATGTAGATTTGAACCTTCAGCATTTTGACACACAAAGGAACCACCACCTTTTACCCAAACCTGGTATTTGTCTAAAGGCAAACTTACTGATTCCACGTGAATTTAGAAGAATGCTGTCTAATTTAACAAAAAAGGGCTGAAGCCTCCCTATTAAAATTCCACAAACCACCTATGCATAAATGTGGTCTGACAGCAATGACAGAAGATGAAGGCAAGAAGATCGTAACTCAAGCACCTAAATGCCAAGATATTGTAACAATCTTATCCAAAACCACAGATCACATTGGGACTACATAATTTCTTCTAACCATTTGAAGATCCACAGCAAAGAGTAGAACACCTCCCTGCAATAACACAATAAAGGAAGACCCAATCATTCCTTCCATACAGCTAAACAACATGTACTTGCTCCTCAAATGACTCCACCTTAGAGACCCCAAACACCATAAGAATCACCCAAAATAGCACTGGCTAAAGCAAAAAAAAAAAAGTAGCAAATATCTCAGCATAACAATAACTTGGAATACAAAACTGCCTGATATGCTTGCCACCCCCACAAAAAAGTTCTCTGAAATTTCACACCAATACCAGACCTAACATCCTCCCATTTCGAGGTATAATTACCATCCTGAGTGCCCCCCAGAAAACAGACTGGATTAAAGAGAAAATACTCAAACAAAACTATACGAAAGCCAAACTAACTCAATCTACAGGCCAAAATTTGTCACAGTCTTGGGCACAACTCTCCAAATTCTCCCATGTTCAAACTATTCATTTGTATTATATGTATGCTTTTGGAGCTTTTCTCCCGGGGCCTCTGCTGAAAATGGACATATATCCAGTCGGACCAGCCCGGTCAACAAATGTAAAATAAAATATTAACAGCCTGCAGAGTAATAACACCATGAACTCTGAAATTAAAATGTACAAGTTCCACGTTGTTGTTATTTTTACCAGTCTCAGCAAATTTGCAAGAGCATGATAAACATTTAGTGTGCGTTGTACTACAGATCGTTTAAAACCCACTATACAAGCACATACGTACTTACAACTACACACACGTATAAAGATGTATACATTCACTTACATACACATGCACGTATATATGAACTACATAAAAGTATATATTTAAATATATTGAAAATGTGGAGGTATCTCGAGAAGATAATACCCAACAGCATATGAGTAATAAAAATGTGACCCTGCAAAAAAACATTTACTTGCTCCACTTTTTTTTAGTGAAACTCATTACCAGTTCTTACAACAGACAAAAAAGTAAAATGAATACAAAAGTAAAATTACCTCGAGCCCACATTATAGATGTTGTACTGCAGTGTTAGGTCTCGTCCTTCCACAGCATACCTGTTCAGCAGTGACTTTGAAGCCAGTAACCTTGCTCCTTCCTCAGTACTGGCAAAAGAAACCAAGGCATACACAATACAGATCACAGACAGCTTCATCTGTTTGAATGAAGGAAGAAAACATGCACAAACAAGGTTATAACCAGTGAGGCAAGCATTAATTAAAAAAAAAAATAAATAAATAAATAAATAAATAAAAAAACACGGCCAACATATCAAGTACACTATCACACAGCATTAACACAATACAGTGCACAGCAGTCCTAACATAACATTGTGTTTATTGTCTTGGATAGAGTTGGACATTCTACAACTTTCAGGAAAGGTACTCAATTTAACTTGCAAATAATAATTTTTACTAGAAAATCTGGTTTATGTGATCTTATCACAGGCCACTTTACCACTACTATGGATACTGCAATGGCATAACCTTTTGACTGTTTTCCAGTTTTGAAAATTATATACTACACATTCGTGTGTGTATCTGTTTGTTTTAAATATTTAAAATATGTTAACTAGGGTAGTAACACCTATGACAAATTATCACTTTCAGTTTCAGACCTGGAAGGCACAGAAGTGATATAGAGGTGAAATACACAATAATGAATAGCATTCAAGACTGTACAGAGATGGTTAAAAATATAAACATGAGGAGTACGCAACAAAATAATGATGAAGAAACTTCTGTGTGTGGAAGATCAAAATTTCCCTAGAGTTCAGGCACATAAAAAAAAAAAAAAAAACTTTGAATATCCAAACTATTAAAAGGTGGTAGAGATACTTTCTTTAAAAAATGTTACTAATGAAAGCATGAAAGCACAAGGAAGTCAATTCTTATTTATTAAAAACACACAAACAAGCGAACCAAATAGTAGTTGAAAAAACAGAAGTGTAGAAATTCACCATTCCATTTACATACCTGTTTAAAAGCATGGGAGTCGCTTACTATTGTAGCTATACTGTAAAAGACAATAGCCATATTTACTTGCTTAATAACCCTCCTCCATACACCAGTGTAATATTCGACACTTTGAAAGATTCAAAGAAACTTTACGGTCATTTAGGACCACACAAGTGTGGCCTAAATGAAATTACAAATGTCAGTTCACGAGAGAAATGCAGTGCAAATATATAGATACCAGAGAATAACATTTTATAACACATATGACATGCAAGTGGTAGTTCACATTACATAAACGTACAATACCCATTACTGAATGATATATAATGAATAAAAAATACCCACCACCAAACCCATTCACCGTTAAGATATAGAATGCAGACTAGTGAATAGCAGCTGTATAGTTATTGTATTGCACTTGTTAACCTTAGATAAGACTCAGTATAGCCATCATGTTACATGTGTCGTAATGCTGGCGGCAACTAGGGGTTTACCACACCCTGTCCCACTAGAGGACAGTCCCTCTTCAGGCAGTTATTGTCCCTGACAAAAATTGTAAAATGGCAGATGTCCTGAGGATTTTTAGGACAAAAATTATTTTATGTAATAGTTGCACCAAAACAGTTGTTCAGCAATATCTAAAATACTTAAAATGTTATAAGAAACAGAATAAGCAACTAAAATGCTACAAGAATAAGCTTTATTTAAGCAAAAAGATTCACGTTCTGTATCCTTTTGTACTGACATTAAGGTATGTTTGTTGTGTAGATAAGACTCAGTATAGCCATCATGTTATTGTAATAGTAATACAAGCAACTAGGGGTTTACCACCTGTCCCCGCTGGGGACAATTCCCTCTATGAGCAGTTGTGTCCTGACAAAAAAGTGTAAAAATGGCAGATGTCCTGCAAGTTTTGGGACAAATTATTTTATCTT
This sequence comes from Protopterus annectens, assembly GCF_019279795.1. Lineage (NCBI taxonomy): Eukaryota > Metazoa > Chordata > Ceratodontiformes > Protopteridae > Protopterus > Protopterus annectens. The sequence goes on along the minus strand of NC_056741.1, from coordinate 330,786,233 downwards.
AATGGTTACTTAAAACAGTTATTCTGTATCTAAAAGAATAACTTAAATGTTATAAGAAACAGAATAAGCAACTAAAATTTTCACAAGAATAAGCTTTTTATTTAGAAAAACTTAAAAAGGATTCACGTTCTATCCTTTGTACTGACCGTGGGTATGTGTCGGCCTGTAAAATATGATGTTTATACCAAAAATGTCCCACTTTGGCCATTTGAAAAGGTGGCAACCCTAGCGGCAACTGCTCAAAGCAGCAGAATTAAATGAAAAAAAGAGGCTTCAAGCTATCAGGTATTACGGTTGGTGTCCCGAGTTAATAAGCCTCACAGCTGTAGGATACAAACTGCTCCTGAATCTAGTAGCCCTACAGCAGAAGCTGTGGTACCTCCTTACAGACGCAAATTGTCAGAACAGCTGTGGGCCTGGATGGGTCGAATCAGTTAGAATTTTGTACATTTCTCTTTTTTACTCTTGTAAAGAAAACTCCTGAAGAGAATGGAGGTTTGTGAAGATTTTCTAAGTCACTCTCAACATCCTCTGTAATTTCTTCTTCTCAGCAACTGTGCAGTTGCCAAACCACCATGCTGTAAAACACTTGCTAGTGAGGATGCTCTCGATAACTTCCCTGTAAAAAGTGGAAAAGCAGACAGTGGCAGCCTAGCCTTTTTGAGCTTTCTCAGGAGCTGAAGCATCTGTTGAGCCTTCTTGACTATATGGTTAAAAATAACTGTCCAGGGGAGGTCATCTTAGATGTGAAGGCCTAGGAACTTGGTTGTTCTGACTTTCTCTACTACCCCCGCTTTGGTAGCGAGTGGTGTACCTTTCTCCTGAAGTCCATAATCATTTCTTTGGTCTTAACATTCAGGTCCAGATTCATTGCCTGGGGTGACAGGAACAAAGTGTTCACCTCGTCCCTGTAGTCATGTTCATCTGTACCAATAATGAGACCCACAACTGTCATATCATCAGCAAATTTTATAATATGGTTTGAGTTATGTTTTGCAGTACAGTCATGGGTGAGAACGGTGAAGAGCACGGGGCTGAGCACACAACCTTGTGGAACACCAGTATTCAGAACTATGCATCGAGAGGTTTTGTTTCTAGTGCAGGTCTATTGGGGTCTACCAATCAGCTCTTATAGTAATGGCTTTCATGGTGGTTACATCATCCACACATTTACTTACTTATGTAGGCAAGAACTGATTCAGTATAGATGTACAAGTCTAACTGGAGGTTGTGCGTAGCCACTTTTTTGAAGACCTCCCAGCAGGTGCTATTGAAACCATCCTGAAGGCAAGCCATGGAACCCTCCTGCCAGACTCTGATCATTTTAGTTGTCATTTTTTCTCTGATCAAAGCCGTCTTAGAGGTAGGCAGAAGCAGAATGGCAGTGCGATCAGAGTTGCTTATGCTGGGATGCTTTAAGGGCTCCTTTAATATTGCTGTAAGCTTTGTCTAAAGGTATTCTTCCCTCTGGTAGGGAAATCCACATACTGATAAACATCGGGTAGCACTTCTTTAAGGTCAGCTCTCTTGAAATCACCTTCTATCACATGTGCAAATTCTGTGTTTCTGCTCTGTAGCTCACACATAATATTAAGGAGTTTATTTTGAGCTTCAGTGGTGTTAGCCGGGGGGCATCTATCCCACCGATTTCCATTGGTACATTTTAAAGGTCTGTATTTTAGTATCAAGATTTCCACATCTTCGGAGCAGTATGATTGAACCAGCTTACAGTCTTTGCACTGTCTGGTTATCAACACAGATGCATACACCACCACCTTTAAACTTTACCACTCTGTGCTTTACATCTATCTGCTCTAAAGAGAGTTAGCCTATCTAGGTTCACAGCATTGTCACTATGCAGCACTAGATCCCATATAACACACGGAAGAGGTTTGTGAAAATTTAGCCTTTTATGGTTGTAACTTTTTACTGCATAGTGTTTAAACTTAACTAGACACATTGAGTATTGGGGACAGATATACTACATGTTTATGTTGGTTCCAATATTATAACATTCATAAATTCTAAACGGGGTCCTGTTTATACATATTTTCAAA
>NC_056741.1:330764838-330783676 GCF_019279795.1 Protopterus annectens | reverse complement strand
AACACATTAAAATAGGTAAATTCCTCTTTGGCAAGTCTGATGATGTCAGTATCCCACAAATACAGCAGTGGAAATGAAAACTCCAAATACAGCATATAGCGTATTTCTTTAGTATCATAACATAGGTAGGGGTTTGAATACTGCAGTTGCTGAGTGTGTGTGATTTCTTTTGAGAGGAGTGGCCTTTTTGGAGACTGTGAAAACACATTAAAATAGGTAAATTCCTCTTTGGCAGGTCTGATGATGTCAGTATCCCACAAATACAGCAGTGGAAATGAAAGCTCCAAATACAGCATATAGCGTATTTCTTTAGTATCATAACATAGTTAAGTAGGGGTTTGAATCTTGCAATTGCTGAGTGTGTATGACTTCTTTTGAGAGGAGTGGCCTTTTTGGAGACTGTGAAAACACATTAAAATAGGTAAATTCCTCTTTGGCAAGTCTGATGATGTCAATATCCCACAAATACAGCAGTGGAAATGAAAACTCCAAATACAGCATATAGCGTATTTCTTTAGTATCATAACATAGTTAGGTAGGGGTTTGAATACTGCAGTTGCTGAGTGTGTGTGATTTCTTTTGAGAGGAGTGGCCTTTTTGGAGACTGTGAAAACACATTAAAATAGGTAAATTCCTCTTTGGCAAGTCTGATGATGTCAGTATCCCACAAATACAGCAGTGGAAATGAAAGCTCCCAGTAAAGCATATAGCGCGTCGTGTTAATGCATATTTCTCTAGTATCATAGCATAGTTAGATAGGGGATTAAATCCTGCAATTGCTGAGTGTGTGATTTCCTTTGAGAGAAGTGGCCTTTTTGGAGACTGTGAAAATACATTAAAAGAGGTAAATTCCTCTTTAGCAAGTCTGATGATGTCAGAATCCCACAAATACAGCAGTGGAAATGAAAACTCCCCGTAAAGCATATAGCGTGTCGTGTTAATGCGTATGTCGCTAGTATCATAGCATAATTGGATAGGGGTTTAAATCCTGCAATGACTGAGTGTGTGTGTGACACTGTTAATCAATGTGTTGTGGGTTTTGCTTTTACTACTGTATGACATATCAGTAAAACAACAGTATGTGCATTGCGCACTTCACGTATCTGTGTGGCAAATACACATATGTACATGTGACCTCAATTGGTAACTGTGTGGCAAAGACATATATGTACATGTGGCCTCAATCACTTCATAGGTGTGAAGCCTGCTTTCTACACGAATACATCTGTTACCATTGACAGTTGGTGCTGCTGCTTCTCAGACCGTAGGTCACATATGTATGTATGTGACAAGGCCAGCCACTGTAGTGATCTGTGCCCTAGGTCATCTGTGTCACACACACACACACACACACACACACACACACACACACACATGACAGTTTCTATAGAATAGTGTGAGTGAGGGTTCATGCCTGGGGCATATTTCAGACATGTTCAAACACAACACAGTCTGTCAATAATGGGCATTCATTATAGGTGTACAACATCTCCGTGGATATGCATACAGACCCCTTATTGCTTATGTGATACACTGAGGGACATCAGCATACCTTTGGGAATGTGAATATCAAAGGACAGATGACATCACATGTGGCTGTATGTACGCATCGGTACCCCTGCTATCTGTTGTGGGCTACTACCAATGTGGTACTGTCAGGATACTATGTATAGTAAATGTGGATGACTATGCTATAGTTGGCTTATAGTTTCACAGCATGGGTTGGTCAACAGGTATCTGTCTGTATGATGCCCTTGTGGAGGATAAGTGTCTAATCCGGAGAATGCATTGTAGGCCACTGTATGCATTGCCAGATGTGGACAAACATATCCCTAGTGTGTCTGCTTGTACCTAGGATGGCCACATGCCAAATAGGAGTGGTCACGGGAATGTGTGGCAGTCAATACCACTGATAACTGGTATAGTATAGTACCGGAAGGATTCAAATGCTACTGTGTATCCTACAGCTGTATGTCAGTTGTCAAGACATCATCTAACGATTGGTTAAAATCAGGCTGTTGAGGTTATGTACATTACCAGAATGCAAACCAATGACCGATATTAACAGTATCACCCACAGCATAGTGTCAAACCATGTCATACACACATGTGTACCCAAGTTGTGACATATGTGTAGTAAAATGCATACTGGCCACCAATAGGAAATATGAAGTGTTAACACTGTGTAATACAGGGCATGTCACCCTTCCCATGTGTCCACCATGCATGTACATGCAGACAGTGCACCTCCACCATGTTCACAAATGTACACCTGCAAATCTGTACTGCACTCATCACACACGTACCATCCACTCACCAACACATGCTGCCAGTACCACACACATCAGCCAAGTGGCACATGGGCGGACAGTCCATGTTTGGAATTAACACTGGTGTAAACAATACTACATTGATAATCATAGCTTTGATGCATCATGCCTGCTCAGATATACCTACAAGGATATCATTACACTTTACTGTTGACAACATGCTAACATTGCTACACTGCTATTAGGTCACCCTGTGCATCAGCACCATGTTAGCCTGTTCCTGCATCAATGTCACAGATGACAGGAGGTGGCACATTTTCATCATATGCACAGGGTGTGTTATTAGTTTGCCAGAGGCTCAGCAATGACCCATACAATCAACATGTGTGTGTGTGTGTGTGTGTGTGTGTGTGTGTGTGTGTGTGTGTGTGTGTGTGTGTGTGTGTGTGTGTGAGGGACAACAGTACAGTAGTATGGGTCAGTGTTGATGTAATGTGTGTGTATGTGTTAGCCCTAGGTGTTGGGTTTATGTGTGTGTGTCTGCATGCACACAGTTCCCCCTTGTGGCTGCCAAATACGGGAGGTTTTGGGACAGCCACAGACTGTACCTGCCAGGCTGTACAGATCACTGTCTCCGGCCAAGGACACAGTACCTGTGCCTGGCAGGGGTGACACGGACAGTATCTAGTACTAAGCCAGACTGGGTACTATCATCAGAGGCAGAGGGATGTCGACTGGACCCATGTCCCTGCTGGGACTGGCCAGAGCCACATGCACATGGTCGTCTGGATGGTCTACCGACAGCCCAGCCCCAACATTGCTGGGGCTGGTACTGCCACAACGGGAGTGGCGGGGACTTGTGTGTCGTCCGCGATGACTGCCAGCTGATGATGTTTCTGGCATACATCCATGTCGACGTCTCAGCCGTCCTGCACTGTCCTGGCACATGGACATTACATTGCAGAGGGCATCTAGTGTCTCCCCCCAATGTCTATCAATGACCTTGGTGTAATTAGGGATGGCACCGGCAAGGTCACGGATACTGTCATTGATAGCGGTGTTATGAGCCCTCTGCGCCGTTAGTCCCTGCCTGGTGTACCGTTCCATACGTGCCTGTGCCTGCATTACAGCCTGGAACATACCTGAGGTTGTGAGACCTGTGGGGGCACGTCTGCCAGGGGCATTATGACCAGCAGTGCTCCCACAAGAACCCCTGGACATATGCCTATGTGGTACCATTCCAGGTGTCTGGGCATGGCTGCTGTGTGGGGTTGCATGTGCCATAGATACCACACTATCCTGGTCAATGCCTACTGTATGCTGTTCCTCAGCTAAGGCCATTGGTGTTGAGGGATGTATTGGCAGTATGTATGTGTGCATAGATGGGGTGGAAAGCTGTGTACTGTCGATTGGCGGACCAACAACAAACCTTGTCAAACCTGCCTGTGCCACAACACATGTATCATCATGTCCACTATTTGTGGCAGTGACTTCAGGTTCCCTGCTGCACTCATCCAACAATACCTCAGCACCTGTGAGAGGGAGACAGGAAACACACTTTACCATCTGTACAGGATGTTAGCACACATGCACACATGAACACATGAACACATGCACCCATGAACACATGCACACATGCCCACATGAACACATGAACACATGAGCACATGAACACATGAACACGTACACATGCACACATGCACACATGGACACATGCACACATGCGCACATGCACACATGAACACATGAGCACATGAACACATGAACACATGCACACATGCACACAAATACACTACTCAGTCAAGTTGACACACACACACACACACACACACACACACACACACACACACACACACACCAACAGCAATATGGAACATATTCATTAGTGGTTGATGGTGGAGTACAGTATCACAAGTCAAAGAGTCATATCACACATGTCAGCATGCAGGATGTGTGTTGCTCAACAGCATGCAGTGCGAATGTAGAGAGTCCTTGTTGATAACAGTATGCATGTTGTTGATGCATGTGTGTTGTTCAATGATTGGCCTCACCCTGGAACACAATGTGTACATGGACACAACATTGCAGTGCAAGGCTGAAACACTTCCCAATGTCCTGTGCACCATCACTCATAGGTATACATACCATGGCCAGATGCACACAACTGTCAGATGTATAGCAATGAATGCTAAGGGTAGTACTGTAGTTACTGTAACTGGATGTAGTGTAGTACCATGAGCCATCATCAGGCAGCATCATGTGGTCACTGAAGGCCACTAATGTATGTCACACTTTCAACTATCTTGCTGTACCTGACCTGCACCACTTTGGCTACATTAACCATTTCACAGCCAGTTGTTACATGGGTATGTAAGGTGTTCAATAGGGAGCATTGCCTAACATGACTGTGCTGTGTGTTGAAGCATGTCACACCGCCCCATGATAGGCCTCTACCCTTCAGGTATAGTATGTGTGCTGTGTTGATGACATTTGGGATACTGGACTATGACCTTACAGCAGGTGTCTACATACGCCATGTGTATCATATTAACACTTACTGCATATGACAAAGTGGTGTATGTTGTGTGCATGTGTATTGACTCTGCCTATACAATGTCCACTACAGTGTACCACAATTGGTTGGGATGCTCTGTGTATTGCATATGTTTGAGGCAGCTACTCATGTTACTGGGATGTGCATAGTCCTACAGAGAACACGCAGAGCATGCACTATGTGTAGGTGTTTAACATGTGTATATGGCCTACAACTCTCCTATGACATGCATATGTTATATGCTATATTAAATGTAGAACACTCATCAGCATGGGTCTGCTGTCTTGCTATCACATCAGAGGGACCTGCAAGGATATGAGACAGTTTGTCAGTGTCAACAACTATGTCATTGCTGCTGTGAGTTTGCAATTTTACAGTAGTACAAGAGGTGACAGTCACAGGCATATAGATTATGTCTCAAATTATCAGTATTGCATGACACCAGGTTCCACATCTTCTGAATACACAGTACACAACTGATAAATGCATGTTCTAACAATTGAGCTAACAGTAGTCTACAGATATGCCATGTTACCTTCATGCTCTGTATCAACGTGCTGGGTGACTCCAGCCTCCATGATGACACAGGTCTGTTGTACTGGTTGGCCAGGAGCCACCATGCTGAGGAGCAGCTCTTCCACTTTGGTGAGGGGGGATGTGTTGCTGCACCACCACCTGTGGCAAGCTGTTGTCTGTGGACATCGGAGGCATGCTGCCGGACATGTCTGATTAAATCACTGCAGTGATGGCATACCTGCTCATAGGTCTGGTTATACATGCCTACATCATTCACCCGATGGACAACATCCTGCCACAGTGCAGTGCAGCCATGCTGGTCATGGCTGGATCTGGAGAACAGCAGATTGGGATGATGTATCAGGGTGTCTACTATGACTTCCTCCTCCTCAGAGGAATAAGCAGGTTTCCTGTTGTGAGATATGTCCCTGGAAGACAATAAAACAGTAATTGTGAGCAAGTCATGTGACACACTTAACATTCTAAAGTACAGACATCAATGAAATTCCATATATAGCAACCTATTGGCTGTCAGTAGATACACACTTTTAATGCCACATATGACTGCTCAGCCCACAACTGCCTGACAGTGCCTGGCACATACTATATACCAAACTATGTTCTGCACAGCAACAAAGTGAAACCAGTATGTAAGACTATACAACAGTACATGGCACACTGTATGTGACACAATGCACCACCTAGCCACAGGAGGTGTATATGAAGCTAATGCATACAGACATTTGTCATCCATTGAAATCAATGTAAAGTACAGTTACAGTACTACCAGTACACCACGCTACTTGTTGATAGCAAACCCCTCAGTAACATATGTGCACATTCATCACTATAGGTGGCATACTGCTGTACTACACTATACATGTTGCTAGATATGCACTTATATCCTGTGACACACATACCACCAAGGCCATGTTACAGGCATACCCACACACACATCAGACATACCTACAAGACACAAAGGTATGGCAACCCAGATTAGTTTTACCTATGTACCATACAGTACTGTGTGTCAGCACCTACAAAACCTCATGCCTGAGGTATGTAATGTGTGAGGATTTTTTTGGATAGCTATCCTAGTATTTCATATAGAAGGGGTAGGAATCTTAGAGATTTATTGGTCCATAATTATTTTACTTTGCCAGAGGTTCCACTGATCATCAATCTGGTAGGAAAGGGTACCTTCCCATGTGGTAATTGTTGTTGCTGTGCTAATATTGTAAGCTCTTTTACTTTTATTAATGGTATTAGTTTTGATGTTTTAAATGGATTTGACTGTAATATTGAAGGCATTGTTTATGTTTTAAGATGCCCCTGTAATTTGTTTTATATTGGGGAAAGCAAGCGTAAATTCATAACAAGATTGCACTAGCACATTAGGTATATCAAACATGGTAAGATGTAAAGTCCTATTGCTCAACATTTTAAAGCATTTCACAACTCTGATTTTTTTGTTTTACAAGCTTCCATTTTAGAAAACATTTATAACAAATTAATTACCAATGTCACTTACGTGGGAATTGTGGAAACTGCTTAGATGTGTGCAGACAGATAGAAACCATATATTTTGTAAGAACAGCACCTGGCAGTTACTGGAATGGAAACCCTTCCAATTAATATTCTAGTAATTACCAGGTGTTTTTCTTACACAAATTATGAACAGCACCTGGCAGTTACTGGAATGGAAACCCTTCCAATTAATATTCTAGTGACCAGGTAGACCAGGCAGGGCCTTGATGCCAATATGCATGCAGTCGTCCCTAAAACATCTGCGAAACAGACTATGACAGAAAACCCCTGTGTAATTGTGTTTTTATACTCTATGGTTCTTGGAAACCACATATATTCCTCCACATGTTGTGACATGACATCTAGGAACAAGTATACTATTCATGAAGCAGATGCTTGTGAAGCACTCACTATACATACATACATATACATACATGCAAATATTTCAATCACGGGCACTAATGCCCTTCTAGCTTGCCAATATACCAAAACACTTGCTCCCATAATAAGTGTCCAGGCTGTTCTTAAAAATATCTAAACTAGTACTTGCTTTAATGTGATTTGGTATTCTATTCCATGCATCAGCTACTCTGTCAGAAAACCAATGAGTGCACTTCTCATTCCTATAGAATCTTCTACATGGGTTTTCTGATGATTCTCTAGTACTTTTTGATAGCCCCAAACATTCCCAGAGGTAGTTGTCTCTAAATGCCCTATATGCTTGAATAAGATCTCCTCTTAGATATCTGTAAGAGACACTATACAAGATCAGATATTTTAGCCTTTCATAATAACTTAAATGTTCACATCCGTGGATGCCCTTGGTCTATTTATAGGTTCATAGGTAGGTACTAGGGTATTGGCCCTAGGACCTATATAAGCCTAGCCAAAAAGGTACCCTGGCTTTCGCCACCAAGAAAAATTATTTTCCTGTGCCACTGTCGAGCAGAGCCACAGAAGTTATCCCCGGGTTGAATTATCTATTTCCCATCCAATCAAGATTTTTCTTGAAGAGTGCTAATGAGGAGCTTTGTTTGATATAGATAGGTAGTTTGTTCCAGAGTATGGGAAGTCTCTGGGACAGGAATCTATCCCTCCAGCATGTTCTGTTTATTGTGGTGACAAGGATTAGGTCCCTAGAGCATGTAGCTCTGAGGGATTGGGATTTCTTTAAGGGGAGAATGTCCAACAGCTCTGGGTTTGATATAGCTTTTTATGTTAGGCAGAGATGTCTTCTGAGTAGGCGATATGCCATGAAGTAAAGCTGGAGATTTTTGAGACGGTCTGCATAGGGCATCTGTTTGAGGCTGGTAATCCTCTTTGTGAGGTATTTCTGCAGCCTTTCAAGTTGTTGTAAATTTCTTGTGAGGTAAATACCAAAAGGGGTGCTGTATTCTATAATCAGTCTAATGAGTGATGAGTTGAGGGGAACAATGACCTCTTTTTTCCTGGATGAGAAACCTTTTGTGATGAGGTGTGCCATGTAGAAGGATGTCCTGACTACTGTGGCGATGTGATTATCAAAGGAGAGACTACTGTCCACCTGTGTCCCAAGGTCTCTTATCACACTTTCGGTGTAAAGTTTACTACCGCCTATGTGGTAGTTCATGGGTACAGAGTTTTAACCCAAGGCGATGACAATGCACTTTTTGGCATTGAGCTTGAGGCCATGACTTTGACACCAGCCATCTGTCTCAGTGAGGCCCTTTTGTAGGATGTCCACATTGTTAGTAGTTTCGATTATGACTCCTAGTTTGCAGTCATCTGTGAACTTTGTTAGCCAAAGACCTTCTGTGCTAGCCTGTACTTCAGAGAAGTAGATCCCAAACAGGAGAGTACCCAGGACTGAACTTTGTGGTACTCCACTTATCACTGGTCTGAAGTCGGATTTGGAATCTGCTACTTTCACAGTGTGGGTTCTGTCAGTGAGCCATTTGGGAACCCATCTTGTGACATAGGGATTTATACCTAGTTTAGTGAGTTTATCTATAATTCCAGAGTGGGGGATGGTGTTGAAAGCCTTGGTGAGATCTAAACAGGCTGTGTGAACCACCTTACCCTCATCTATGGCTTTGGTGACTGCTTCAAAGAAGTCTATCAGGTTTAGGAGACATGATCTGCCTTTTACAAACCTGAACTGGGTGGGGTCCAGAGTTTGAAGATTACCAATGTCTTTGTTTATAAGATCTATAAGGATACGTTCCATGGCCTTGCAGACAAGGCTCATCAGGCTAATGGGGCAGTAGTTCCTGGGGTCCGTGGTGAATCCCCCTTTGTGGAGTGGGATAACCATCGCTGTGCACCATTCAGTGGGCATAAAGCCTTTGGGAAGGCTAGGATTGAACATGGTACTTAGGTGGGGTGCCAGTTCATTCTGTAGTCCATGTAGAACACAGCCTGGGATGTTGCCAGGTCCCATGGATGCTGTGTTCTTGGCTTTGGAGAGTATGGTTTTTACCTGTGCAGCCGTGATTACAGGAACTTTGCAATCTTCCGGAATAGAGATGAGACCTTTAGGGGGTGAGAGGGGGTAAAGTTAGCACTGAAGCTATCTGCTAGGATGTTGGCAATATCAGTTGGTTTTGTATATTTAGTGCCATTGTGCTGTAACACAGAGCAGATCTGAGTGTTGCCATTGAGATTCTTGACACAGCTATAGAATGCTTTGTGGCTGTCTTTAGAATCAGTGATGATTTTGTTTTCGTAACTAGCCTTGGAGGATTTTATGAGGGATCTCAGCTTCTTAATGAGGCTGACCAGGGAGTTCCTCCAATCATGGGATTTTACTCTTTTTTGCAACAGTTTCTTTCTTCTGTTGTAGAGTTTGTTTAAGGCAGGGGATGACCAGATTGGCTTCATTTTTTTGGAGGATAGCATCTTGGTTCTGTTAGGGATAGCACAATCCATGCACTTGTGTAAGTGCTTATAAAGTGCAATTGTGTAGGATTCAGCAGTCGTACCTCTATTGTCCATCTGCGCAGGTGTCATGAAGTTTGCCACTTCTGTCTTAAGAAGCGTGAAGTTGGCTTTGGAGAAATTGCTTACGGTAGTTTCCCTAATGGTGGATGGGGGCGGGATGTGGATTTCTAGGGTGATTAGCTTGTGGTTGGATCTGACCAATGAGGAATAGACCTTTGGTGTGGAACACCGGTCATCCATGTTGGCAGTGACCAGGTCTAGGATATTGCTGCCCCTGATGGGAGTGTGGATAAGTTGGTCCAATGCATTGGAATTTATGAATTCCAGAAAACGTTGAGCAAAATAGTTGGTGCATGAGTAGTTTTCCCAGTTAATGGTGGGGTAGTTGAAATCACCCATTATTAGGATGTTGGGTTGTACCCTAATATTTTCCAGTGTATCAAGAAATGAGGAGTGGGAATCCTGGGGCATGGTGGGAGATCTGTAGCAAGATACAATTTGGATTGTGGTCTTGCCCAGAGTTAGCTGCACTTGGATAATCTCAGATGCATTATGCTGAGCAACTAGCCTGGAGGTGTGGATATCCTTAATGAATATGGACACGCCTCTGCCTTTAGTGTTTCGGTCCAGGTTAGTTGGCCGAAAGATGTGGTATGAATTATAGCCTGGTGATGCAGGGGTGTTCTCTGGAGCCTTGCACCAGGTTTCTGACGCTGCACAGATGTCAATGTTCTCCATTTTATGGAGTGCCTCAAGTGAGTACATTTTGAGGTTTAGACTTCTAGCATTAAGTATCATTACCCTCAGATTTTGCTTGCTTGTACCTGTTACAGTGGTGAATTTGTCATTTGAACCTTGCCTAAAAAAGGCACTATAGGGCTGACAAGAGCCTTAGCCAGTATCCAGAATCCCAAGGGTGATAGGTGCAGGCCATCTCTGGCAAAGCATCGCGGTCTGCTGATCATGTCATCCCAGGCAGACGGATACTGGATACCCTTAGAATGACACAAGAAGCTTAGCCAATTGTTGAAGTCAATCATTTTGTCTTTGCACTGCAGTATCATTCTGGGCAATGGCAGGATGCTACTCTGCCCTAGGGTCATACCTGCCTGGGCTACAAGATCGGAGAGCTTTTCCATGTCTCTTTTCATGTAGTCCAGGGAGGTACGTCTCAGGTCGTTCACATCAACATGTACAATGACAGCGTCATATTTGTACTTGTTGTGGCGTGCCCTGAATGTGTGGGTTATATGACATATCCTGGCACCGACAGGCAGCTGACAATAACTTTCTCCTTTGTTTAGTCTGGTGAGTGGGACATCAGTGTGCTTGACTATAGAGTCACCTATTACTAGTGTGTTGGGTACGTTGTTTTGACTTATGGACTGTGGTTGACTGGCACACTGAGTCTGTGGGCTATGTGTCATTTGAGTTGTGTTGGGGGATGGAAGTTGCATGCGTTTCTGCTTTGGAGGTCTCTGTTGCTTGAGAAAATTATTATTGAGAGCCTCCATGAATGTTTTTGTGTTTCTATGTGTGGATTTTGTTGGTGTAGGTTTTGAGGGACTATGGGATGAGTGTGGTGTGATGCAAGTGTTTACCATCTCCTCTTGACTGCCTAGTCCAGTCTTGGCTGAAGAGAGCTTTGCTTCCAGTCTGGCTATATAAGTGCATCTCTCACAGGTTGTAGTGTTGGGTGGTAGGAAGAGAGGGTTGTCTGTGTACATGAGGCAATTGCTGCATTTCCCCAAGATGCCCAGATTCATCAGGCAGACAGGAGAAAACACCGGGAGCTGACTCTTAGACATGCCTGGATAGGTGCTTATTTATTAAGTACTAAAAACTGTTTTCCTCTAGATAACTGAGAAAAGTTGAGTGCTGTAGTAATTAGTAGCTTATTTAGTGCTTACAATGAGTTCTGAACAAGTGCTGAGTTCAAAGAAAGAGATTTGAGTGCTAAAACTAAAAAGGGAAAATTTGAAGAACAGATTTTGTGGCACCGGGAATAGTTTAACCCTAACTAAGCGGTGATGCATAAAGTGTATTTTTTTTAACAGTAGCAAATGAGCAAACCAATTTAAACAAATTAACCAATTGACCAATAAGAGCTAAAAACTGAGACCAGTTCCAGCAGTCTTTGATCAGACAAGTTCTAACTGCACATTCCTGCCACTAGGGTGCAGGGGAACCTTCTCCAAAAAAAAGATGGCCTGGATTAGTGCTCAAGTTATACAAACAAACCTAGATTCAGCAGGTCTGAATCTAGTCTATCCTACAGCAAACAAGGCGTACCAATTTCAGAAAGAAACAGTTCAAATAAGCAGGCACAATAAGCCTCTAACCAGAAACTCCCAGCTCAGAAGGGCAGAATCTACCCTCTCCTCCCACAAGAGTTGAGACCACACCTTCTTAATGTAAAACAACTGGTCTGAAGCCCAAGTGTGTAAACCAAAGGCTTAGAATAACAGTTACAATTTAATCAGGCTACTAACAAGCAGTAATAAATGCACCAGAATAAATTCAATTAAGTACTTTTAAGAACAGGCAGCAAAAGCAAAATAAAGTAATAAAGTAGGAAGAAACACAAATACAGTAAAATCTGTACTCTTTCCAGTTTACTCGTGCTTGTTTTCTTATAGGGTTTCCATATTGTTATTCCATACTCAAGTTTGGGTCTAATGTAACTTAACAAACAATGACTTTGATTTCCTAGACTTTATAAATCTTTTTATACAACCTTTAGTTCTATAACTATCATTAACCAATTGGTTGATATGATTAGAAAAATTCATAGCTGAATCTACCCATATACCCAGGTCCTTAAATGAGTCTACAGTTTCAGTCACTGTGTGCTGTATTAAATATTCACCTTTCAATTTATGTCTCCCAAATCTCATATGCTTAGTTTTTGATATGTTTATAAGTATATTATTCTAATGTGCCAAAAATGGTCAATTTAGTCAAGTTATTTTGCAGGCATGCCTCATGTGTAACACATGTAATCAGTTTACTGAATTTCAGGTTGTCTGCAAATACAGTAGAACACCTCAGTTGAAACAGTTAGGTCTGAAAGATACAATCTAAATAAATAAGGGCCTAGGACAGAAACCTGTGGGACCTGACTGTAACCAAAGATTTCATCTGTCCAGTTGCTGAATGATAGTTGCCATTTCCTATTTGTAAGCCATGCATAGTTGTACTAATTTATTGATCAGTGTTTTATAGAACATCATTTGTTAGAGAACATCATGTTAGAGGTGGTAACAGATCTGTTTTCAACATATGCATGCTGATATATGGTTTCAGATAGGTTTAATAAATCCAATCCTGAGGAATCTCCCCATATTTATAATGACCTAGTGAATAATAGATATAATGGTATTTGATTCTTTTTTTATAAGACCCATTGCTCCTACTACTATTGGAGCTGTCTGGGTATTTTTCTTCTACATTGCTCTTGTTTCTCCTGCAGATCCTGATATTTTATGACTTTGTGTCTTTCTCTGTACACAAGACACTGTAGTCACTAGGTGTGGTGATTTCAGTGAGCAATGCTACTTGCCTTTCAGTATACAGTCCTTCTGCCATTAGTATGTCACAACCAGCAACGAGGTGTGCAACTGTTTCCAATTCTGTTTTACAAAACCTATATTTGTCTGTTTCTCTCATTTCATCTTTTGGTTTGAATTTGCCTGTTGTTAACCATTTCTGCATTCGTTCCTGATCAACATGAGGTTTTTCCAGAAGTTTTCTATAGTTGCAAGTATATTTATGCATTTTCCACATTTCTTGCCTTCTTATATGGCCCTTCACATTATATTCTTTCTTTTGTTTTTTGCCACATTCAGTTGCTGCCTGACTTTTATCTATTTCTGGTTTAATTTCCATTCCTGCTTGACGCCAATATGCTTCTACTAGATTAAGCAGAAAAGTCATCTTAGATTTGTTCTCTTCATGTTTCAAAACTTTCACTATATTTGGGTCTTGTCATTTCAGCAGATATGTGTGGAGTCCCATGATTGCAGATCTATACATATAATCAATTTCAAGGAGGCCCTTCCCTCCTTCGAACGGGGAATTTATAATCTTGATATGCACTGATTGTTATAAATCATTTGGTGAGCATGAAGCATCCTTCTTGTTTTCCTGTCTAATCTATCCAAAATGTTTTGGGGCCAGTCAATCATTCCAAAATTGTAAGTTAGGACAGGAAGAGCAAATTGGTTTATAGTTTGGATTTTGTTCCTAGATGTCAAAGCTGTTATCAGGGTTAATTAGTCTTCTTAAGTATTCCTTACTAACTTTAATTCGCATTTGTTCATGATTTATTGCTGATCCTTCATCAATTCCCGAATACTTATATACTCCCTCTTGCTCAAGTTCTTTTATATCCCATTCATGTCCCAAACTGATGTTTTCCTGGTACTGCAGTTTTTCCTGCTATAAGGTTGCTTTTGCACATTTATCAAGACCAAATGACATTCTTATATCATCTGAAAACATTTTGACAACTTGCAGTTGTACTTTCAGTTCCTCATCTGATGAGCTATACAGTTTTAAATCATCTACAAACAGAAGATGAGAAGTCTTTACACTTTGTTGTTTTCTAGGAGCCAAATTATAGCAATGGCATAAGTTGTTAATGGGATAATAATTTGTCCTTTATCATGGCTTAATTGCAAAGTGGTCTGCCACTGTTTCATGGTCACTGCAATGTAGTCAATCAGTGTAGGGTGTATCTTATACATTTTTAAGCACTCTTTTAGCCATGAATGTGGGATAATATCAAATGCTTTTTTTGTAGTCAATCCATGCCATAATTAGATTCTTATCCTTTTTACAGTTCTCCACCATGACTTTATTTAACAACAAATGATCCTTTGCTCCATATGACTTTTTTATTGCCCTTTTGTTCTATTGCCATAATTGAGTTTTCTTCTAAATGACTATAAACTCTGTCAGCATCAATTCCCATGTATAGTTTATATGTCATTGGAAGTCAAATTATTGGTCTATAGTTTTAGCTTGCAGGTTCACTCTTGTTTTTCCTGTTGTTAGCCAGGTTGGTGTCTGTTCAGGGTGCGCATATATATATATATATAGTTCTTACTCCTAGCTAAATCCTTCTGAAAAGATGTTAATACTTTTAACCAGAAGTTAGGTACTGCATCTGGGCCTGGGGTTTTCCAATTAGGAGCTTTTCTTAACTTTGTTTCAATCTCTCTGGCTGTTACTTCATCTCATTTCATATCCTGTACCTTTAAACTTCTTATTCTTTCTTTTACTTCTTCTATCCATTTAGCATCTTTGTTATGTTCCACAGGGTCTTCATAAATACTTCTCCAAAATGTATCTATTTCTTCTTTTTTTGGTGGTCTTTCAATTCCTTTAATCTTCTTTCCCCATTTCTCTGTAAAACCTTTTTGGGTCATCAATAAATTGCTTATTTTGTACTTTTCCTTTATATTTATCTGCGTATCTTCTAAGTTTTTCCACCTGTGCAGAGATTTTTACTTTGTTATTTGCGATAATGCATGATAGATCCCGGTCCGTCCTAATACTGTGCATTGCTTTTATTACGTCAGTCTTTTTTAGTATTTTTGTTGATCTGTTCCCTCTCCTATATTCTTCTAACAGTAGGACTTCTTGTCTTAATTGCTTTATAGGTTTCTCTATTCAATACTTCCATGATGGTATTCGATTTTCCCCTTCCTTTCCTGCACTACCATGTGTTCTTGTGGTAGACCTTTATCAGTTATTAATTTAGCTGCACAGTAATATATCCTGTTTACTTCTGTTATATTGCATAGATCTCTATGGACAGTCCTAATTAATGTGTTCATTCATTTTATCAAACTTCTGACTTTTTGGATTTTATTGACCTATTGCAGTCTATTTCCTTCATTGATCTTAATATGTCCATATATCTCTATTAAATCAAGCAACTCTTCTCTTAGCTCATTTTCTTATAAACTGAGGGCACATTTTCTTATTTTCCCTTTTCCTGTGGGCATTCTATATAAAGTTTTACAGCATCTTCCTGTGGCACATTCTCTTCAGTTTCATCTTGTGCCATCTGTTGCTCTGTCATATGCAAACTCACTGGCCTATCACTCTTCAACATTGACTGCATCAGAGTTTCCACAGTTTCCTGTTCCTTCCCTTGCTGTCCAGCTTCAAGTGAATGTTTATACTGGTTTCCTGTGGAAGGCTCCAAATATCTTCATATGGCACCTGATCAATTGCTTCCTGTTCTACTGTTTTTTTCCTTAATTTGGACATCCATTGCTCTATACTGTTGTGGTGCTGTCTGTATTAAATTTTCTATACTGGATCCTTCATTTCACAGGTACTCCATAACCTCAGTTTCTATTTCTTTAACTTCTCTGTTTTCTTATTTTTTTGTATTGTAAAGTTTTCCATATCCAGATTTCTTTGCCTGTATTTCTCTTCAAATACCATTGGTGCTTCTCTTTTTGTATTGGTTAATTTTGCTTTCTCCTTTGCATAAGTATTACACCATATTAAATCTCTTTTTCTTTCCCATATCCATATTTCTTCTTCAGATGTCTCCTGATCTTCCTGCTTCTCCTTACTTTGTGGACTCACCCCATCGTGCTGTGATGTAACCTGTGTTAGACCGTCTATACTAAATCCTTCACTTCGAAGGCACTCCATAACTTCAATTTCTATTTTTTTTAACTTCTACTTTACTAATCTTCTTTTCTACATTCCCTCTTTGTGATATTATTTTTTTATTGTGAAATGTTCCATATCTGGATGCCTTTGACTGTATTTCTCTTTGAATATCTTTGGGATTGCCTTCTTTATATTGATTAATTTGGCTTTCTCCTTTGCATAAATATTGCACCATATCAAATCTCTCATTGTTTCCCATGTCCATATTTCTTTTTTATACTTTTCAGAAATATCTAGGTTTTGTTGTTTATATTTTCACACTTCCTCAGATGCCTCTTTGTTCTAAACAGTTCAATGTTTCTTGATCTGAATACTGTTTTTCACAAATCTGATGTATTAACGAATACAAATTTTTATTTGAAGCTTCTGACAGTTTTTCTTGTGTAAGTATTTTTCTTTCATTTAATTTCTCTTTTAATTGCTTTATATATCTTGTGTCTGGAAATTCTGGGCTTTTTGTATAATAGTAAAAATACATAATTTCTTTCTTATCCTCAATAGTCCACTCTATTGTCTTTATGGCTCTTCTTTGGCTTATCAGTTTTTGTGATTTTTGTGAACTACTACTTCCTTCTACAACATGGGGGGCCATCCTTCCCCTGGGCTTGGCCTGGCTCCATTGTAGGAATGTTTCCATATTTTTAGGATTCTACAATGTCTTTTTTTTGAGACCTGGCAGCAGTTTGACTACCAAGATTAGGCACTTTTTTATCCTGGGTCTTATGCGCCCAGCTATCTTTTTTAATTTTTAACCTACTTCTGTCCATGATTTATGCTATATAAATACAGTCTATATGTCAGTGTCATCTTAGTGAGATTTTGCGAAAAAATAGATTCCACCTCGTGAAGGTACTCACCGAGACTTGAGGAAGAACTCAATTTCAGCAATACTACTCTCCTTTCCTTGCTGACTTATCATCTCTCCATTTGGACCCCTAATGGTACTGTAAGTTCTTGCTAAAGTGTTCTCAGGTCATTCTTTTTAATTCCATCTCCTCCTTGTTCTTTGTTTGGATCCAGTTTGTGCAGTTCTTTTTCTGTATAATTTAATTTGATACCAGTATCTGGGGTTACCTGAATGTCACTAGGACAACTTATCACCCCTTTTGTGGAGCCAAACTATTTTGCATACAATTTTGTAAATATATCTATAATCTGTTGTGTATGAATTTTAGATTCTGCACACGGTTTATCAATTTGTGTGTCTTTACTCCTTCCAACATCTAATGTATCTATACAAAGGTTTCCTATTATGCTCTATAACTTTATATAAAATTTCTTCAAATGTTCTTCAAATTTTTCTTGATCTTGTTTCACACTGTGCTTAATTTGTTTGTCCAGCTTGTTTATTTCAGTTTTCAAAGTTGTAGTTTGACCTCTCTTCCATTTCTTATATTTTTTGTCTCTCACCTTAGTCAGATATCTTGTTCTTATGGAAATATATCCCCCCGATGTTGTATGCCTACATCTTGATGTTAAACATTTTTTTTTTTTTTGCACTCAAGCAACTTTTCTTTCAAAACATTCCATCTGCAGTTTTTCCACTGAACACCTCACTCCAGTTAACTTTATATAGTAACTGTTTTGCTTCCCTATAATCTGTAATTAACCTTCTGTACATTGGCTTAGATTTTAGTTTGGCAGAATTATCTAGCAACAAATTAACCTTTATAACCCCATCATCACTGCACATCAATGGTGGTAAAACATGACTTGAAGTAACAGTAATTTCTTTAGGAACACAAACAATGTCTATTATGTTCCATCCCCTGGTAGTTTTTTTTACAATCTGAAGCAATTGTTGTTCCTGAATATATGTTGTGAATAATCTTTACTAATGTTGCTGAATCAATATTATTCCAGTCTGTGTCTGCTAATTTTAAGTCCCCAGGTAATATTATTCTTCCCTCCTATGTTTCATGCAAGAAATGTATTAATTTCTTTAGGTCATCTGCACTTGAGTTTGGTGGTCTATACACTCCAACAATTGTTACATGTTCCAGGCTTTATTGTCACAGTTACACAGTCTATAGTATTGGTGTTATCAGTGAACATGTGATAATCACCGGTTTCATAATTATCTTTAATCCCTATCATAACACCTCCACCTGATTTTTTGTTATAATGTCTGTTACAGTAAAACCATTTATACCCTGACAGAACTGGTTTCTGGTCATTTTTCTTTAACCATGTTTTACAGACAATAACATCAGTCTTGCAGGAACATAACAAATTTTCCAATAAAAAAAAACTTTATTAATACTCCTAGCATTAACAACCATCAAAGAAGCATCAAATATTGCTATCTGTAAACTATTACATTTTTGACCTGGCAAAACTCCTGCCTAGTGTT